>NC_140083.1:62528078-62549541 GCF_964194135.1 Talpa europaea | reverse complement strand
CCTTTTGAACATTGAGTAGGGTGTTTTTATAGAACCCCCTAAGGCTCAGATAGCTTCCAGCATGCCTGTGTATGTGTTGGGTGGGGGGCAGGGAAACCAGAGAGGGCTACACATGTTGCCATCATATCTCTGCAGAGAGGATGCCAGCGCCATCCAGGCTGTCCAGTTAAATGTGAATTTCAGATAAACAGCATTTATTTAGCATAAGTGTATCCCATGTAATATCCCATACAATATTCAACTGGTGTCTTGTATTTTTATTAGCTGAGTCTGACCAGCCTACACCCAGAATACAATCTTCTGCTAAAACAGAAGAACAGGAATATTGCAGAGTGGCTTTGATGTCAGACAGCTGAAAAGTGACTCCTACTTCTGTCTCTCCCTAGCTGGTTGTGGGGTCTAGGACAAGTTCTCTAACCCTCTTGAGCACCAGTTTTCTATCTGCAAAAGGATCGTAATTAATTCCTACCTCATTTGATTATATATGTATAAAGATCATATATGCACAAGAGCTAAAAAAGATAAATCTTCCTAGTGTGAAGAAAGTACACAATAAGTGTTGTTATCCTCGAGTAGATCTATAAAGCATCTACTTCAGTGCCTGGCATGTAGCATGTGCTTCAAGGCACAAGGGGTTAAGCATCAGCACTACGAAGCTATCTGCAAGCATGAGTTCGATCCCTGGCCAGGGAGCTACCCACATGGCACAGCAGACCTCTCCTGTCTCACCCGCTGCTCCCCCTCAACAGTGTATTTCAGTCAATTCGCCTGTTCTGCTCCCAACTCTGGCTCTGAGGAATCCTCTCACCCCCAGCACCTCTGGCCTGTATCCCAGCTCTTGTACGCACAAATAAATAAATCTTTAAAATAAAAATATAAAATAAATCTTTTTTTAAAAAATAACATTCTTACTACTGTTAAGCCATAAAAGTTTTAAGTCATGTGATAAGCAAATTTTAGTAACCATATCTTATCACATATTACACAATACTAACCTTACTCACATAATTTAGCTTTGTTAAGTGTGAACAGCTTTTGTGTAGGGGCCTGGGTAATCAGATTAGTCAGATAAAACATTTTTCTATGCCCTAAATTAAAACATGTAATATAACTGGATTGACTATCTTTCTCAAAAGCATATAGAATTCATTCTGCTTAAATTATTTCCATTGGATAATTCTGAATAATTGCGAAAAAGCCTCACAGTGAAAACACAGCTCCCCCCCATCACCACCAATATCTGAGACTCATGGTGTCACAGGCTTATGTCTGGAATTTTCTCTAAATGCCCTTTTCTCTCTCCTTCTCATACATAAAAATATCCTTCTTCTTACTCAAGAGGCTATTAAAGGCAAGATAATCACTTCCCACCATCCCTTGCAGCCAAAGGTGGTCACATCAACCTCCCCTGCTTCTGGCAGGGGTTTGGGAGGCACTTGCGAAAATGTTTTTTTTTTTTTAAGATTTATTTATTTATGCATACACGAACTGGGGTACAGGTTAGAGGTGTGGTAGGTAAGAGGATTCACGAGAGACACAGTGGAGAACAGAACAGGCAGATCGATTGAAATACACTGCTGAGGGCCTCCCCTGGTGACGCAGGCGGTTGAGAGCAGTGCTGTGAAGCTGTCTGCAGCCTTTGCAACGTGTGTTCGATCCCAGCCAGCCGGCAAGAATCCCACATGGCATGGCAGATCTCTCCTGTCACGCCTACTGCTCCCCTCAGCAGTGTATTTCAGTCAGTCTGTCTGTTCTGTTCCCCGCTCTGTCTCTGGTGAATGATCACTCTCCCGTGCATCTGGCCTGTACCCCGGTTCTTGTATGCATGAATAAATCTTTTTTTAAAAAAAGAAATATACTGCTGAGAGGAGAGGTCTGCTGTGCCATGTGGGTAGCTCCCTATTCAGGGATCAAACTCCTGCTGTAGTGGCTGTGGATAGCCTCATAGGTTGCATCTTAACCCCTTGTTCCCCCAGGGAGGCCCGAGAAAATGTTTCTTGATAAAGGTAGAAGCATGTGAGGAGTGCTCTATGTGCCTCTTGCTCCCTCCCCTTTCACTTCATATAAATCCATTTGATGACGTCTGTGCACTTGCAGTATCTTAAGAGGCCAAGCAGACCCACAAATACCCCTGTGTCTTGACATTGTGGTGCTGCTAGCACACCCGCCTCCAGATTTCTTAAGAAAGAAGGAGTACATTCCTTTATGGCTTTAGCCATTTTGACTTGCTGTTACTTGGCCCTGAAAGCACCCTGACAGGCATCAGCTTACTTCAGATGGAGTGGTCAGAGAAGGCTTCTCTGAGGAAGGGACACTGGAGCTCAAAACCCAATGACTAGAAACCAGTTGTGGGAAAATCAAAGTAGCACTTCAGATAGGAGGCACAAGTACAAAGATCCTGGGGGAGGAATGAGTTTGTAAAGTGGCTGGAGCCCATGAATGAGGAAGAAAATGGCTCCGAATACCAGAAAGGTAGGAAGGGTCAGATCGCACCTGGCACCATAGGGCATGGATGTTCTTTTCATTCTTTTCCATTACCGGTTTCAAGCAAAGGAATAGCACAAGTATGACCTGATTTGTGCTTTAAAGTACAAATTCAGGGCCTCCCTGTTGGCACAAGGGGTTAAGCAACACACTATGAAGAAACCAGCAGCCTCTGCAGCATGAGTTTGATCCCTGGCCAGGCAGGGAGCAACACACATGGCGCAGCAGACCTCTCCTGTCTCACCCGCTGCTCCCCTCAGCAGTGTATTTCAGTCAGTTAAAAATAAATAAAAATTAAAGAAATAAAGTACAACTTCAGTGGCTGTGCGGATGGCTGAGACTACCAACAGGGTAGACCAGTCAGGTCAGCACAATAACGAGGAAAGTGATGGTGGTACTTTAGACCAGGGTGGTAGCAGTGTAGGTAGAAAAAAAAAGGAGATGGATATTGAAATATTTTAGAAACAAAGCCAACAAGATTTGCTGATGTGACGTAAGGGACAGGGATGACTCCTAGGTTTGAGGTCTCAGATGGGGGCGGGGGAAGAAAAAGTCTGGGGAGCTGGAAATCAATGAGTAAGTTCAGTTCCAATTAGTTATCTGTGTAGAGATATCAGGTACAGTTGAATACATAAGTTGGAAGAAACGCCTGTTCAGATCCTTCAACCATTTTCATGAACTCACTCATCACTCCATAAATATATTTTAAGATCGTACTATATGCTAATTGTGGAGAGGTTGGAGAGAAGAGTAAAAAGTAAACTCAGATGAAGACAGTAAGTTGGACTAAGTTCCATGACAAAGAGCAGCTGTTAGAAGAGAGCATGACAGGAAGACCCTCTCTTGGGCAATGGAAGCAGAAGCAGAGCCAGATCAGGGTCACCTACTGCAAACTCTCTAAACCTCATGGGGCAGTCAGATGGCATGACAAGGGAATCCGGTTGCCAAGTTGCCTTGGGTCCCCAGCCACCTTCCAGACTGTGAAGGATGTTTCAGGTTCCTGAGATCTTAGGACAGTTCCTGTGATAGGCCTCTGTCCTGAAGTCTTTGGAGTCAAGTCACCCTATTGTATGAAGGTCAGGGGAGAGAGACAAAGGAGCAAGTGGGGCCTGGAGGGACAAAGTGCCTATGGGAGGGCCTCCATGGTGGCACAAGGGGTTAAGCACAGCACTGTGAAGCTATCCGCAGCCTCTGCAGCATGAATCAATCCCCGGCTGACCAGGGAGCAACCCACATGGCACAGCAGACCTCTCCTGTCACACCCGCTGCTCCCCTCAGCAGTGTATTTCAGTCAGTCTGCCTGTTCTGTTCTCCCCACTCAGTCTCTGGTGACTCCTCTCACCCCTGCCCCCGCTTCTTTGGCCTATACCCCAGTTCTTGTATGCATAAATAAATAAATCTTTTTAAAAAAGTGCCTATGGGAATCAATTCTCTTTCACTCTTGCGTCAAGATTGGCTTCCCTACTCTCCCACCCCACGCCACACTGCATCCCACCTGTTTCTCTAAGAGGAGGCAGAAAGAAGGGAAGGAATCTGACTCACTCACCAACTATCCTGCTCCTCAGGCAGTGGTCACCCGTCACTGCACTTGGAGACCCCACCACTCAGTAGAGGCGGGAGGTCCCCATAACATCAATAAGCACTGTGCTCCTGGCTGGGAGTTTTTCTATCCCTTTCTGAGAAGAACCCATTCCCCAAGTGCTGCCTGGCCTTACAGGAGAGCTGTATCAGGGCCTGAGACAGACCTGCTTCTGTGGCTCTTATTTTCTAGAAGCTGAGTTCTTGGAGGGGATCCTTAGAGGGGGAGTACATGTGGTGGTGTCCCAGGAGCCATACAAACAGGCAGGCTTAATGGCCATGAGGGACTATTCTGGGGTGATGATGTTTGAAATTGGATTATGGTGATAGTTGTAAACTGTAAACTTAACAAAAATCACTAAATTGTACACTTAAATTGAGTGAATGTTATGGTAAGTAAATAATATCTTGAAAGAGACATCTTTTTTAAAAGGGTAGGCCTGGGATCCCTGCTTACTCCCTCACTCTGCCCCAGGTAGGTGACAGGTACAGCTAGGGAGGTAACTCAAGGTATGGAGTTCTCCAGGTGGGGAAGAGTCCACTGTGCCAGAGGTGGTCCCAAAGTAGCAGGCCCACCATGCTCAAGGACCCACGTCAGCTCAGACCCATCTGTGATTCAGTTACAATGGCCCACACACGGGTCTCTGTGTCCATGGTTCTAGAACTAAAACAAGAAGATTATTTTGGATTACCCAGGTGGGCCCAATCTAATGCATCCTTAAAACTGCCAACTTTCTCTGGTTGGTGGCAGAGAAAAGAGGCAGAAGTCAGACAGAGATTCATGAATGAGAAGTGGCATGCTCTTGCTGGCTCTGAGATGCAGGGGGTAGGGGTGGGGGGCTCATAGTCACCAAGGAAACATGACCTCAGCTACGGGCACTGGAGTCTGCCAACCACCTGAATGAGCCTGGGAGGGGGGCTGTCTCTGAAGCGTCCAAAGAGGAAGACAGTCCTGCCAACACCTTGCTTTTAGCCTGGAGAGGCTCTAAGCAGAGAAACCAGAGCTGTGGCAAAATAAATGGCTGTCATCTTAAACCACTGCTTTTGTGTCTATGCATTACAAAAGCAATAGAAAAATTCAACATAGCATTTCTGATCTAATTGAGTGTGAAGACTAACATGGATGCCAGCCATTCTATCACTTTCCACTACCCCAATGCTAGAATATTGGAAACACTAAAAAACTTAGAGTATAGTGCTTCCCACCTTCCCCTGCATGTTGGACAGGAGACTTGGCATCCTGGGCTCTAATTCTGACATAAGCATGGAACAGCAAGTCAAGAGACTAGGTCTTATTTTTCAATTAGCACAAGGATGTTAAGTAAATCAATCTCCCCGAATCTCCGTCTCCATGTAGACAGTATCAAAAAGTTGGTTTGGATGACTTCTGAGGTCATTTTAGCTCTATGAACTAAAACTTATAAGAGGGCCTTTTAATCTGGATGAGCAACACACATTTATTTAACTTTAACCCTGAGAGCATTTGGAGGGAAGGGGAGAAGAGGTGTGCAGGGCTGGTGGGTCTGCACAATGAGCCCTTCACCCCAGATCAATAGGAGGGTCTCCAAAGGACAGATGAATTTTACCTACAGGTCAGCCAAGCCCTCCTCAAATATCCTGGATTTATCAACAATCCCTTACTGAAGCTTTCTTTCCAAGAAGTGATCAGAGAGGACCAGCCACCTCTGTTGCTTTGCTTTCCATTCTAGTGCCTGGCCTCTCAGAAGGGAGAGACAGCCTCTGGCAGCCCTCCTGCAACTCCTCTACAACTGCCACGCCTCTCCTCCCTGGATGGTATCTTTAGAATTCTGAAGAAGACAACTTGGCCAGAGAATTTGCACCTCACCAAACTCAATTTAATTTATTCCAACAAACACTGCTTGAACAGCTGCTGTGGGTTCAGCGCTGTGCGCTCAGTGAGGTGAAGCAGAAGCAAGAGGTGGTTTTGGAGGTAAATGTTCAGTTTCACTTCCAACTCTGATTTTAGTATCAACATCTCTAGTAGCGAGACTTACACAGGAAAGAGATGAAGAGGCAAAGACCAATCTCATTACCCTCAAAGCAAAGAACTATATAGTAGATACGATTTACCACAATTTAAAAGAAAGTGAAGGATTCGTTAAGAATCAAGTATAAGCGTTGGATAGGAAGTTACTAAGAGCTTGTTTTCTAGAAACATTTATCTTCTGTTTCACATTGAATTTGCATCAACATTGGGTCAATTTTGATCTGCACCGCTGTCCACAACAGGGATTTCCAAGAAAGCAATCTTCAAGTCATAAAGTAGAAGTTAAATATGAATTTGCATTCATATGTATTTGTCATGGACAAAAATTATGCAACTATATGTAACCAGAAATTACTGAATATATGGTTGAACATGTATCTGCATATCTTTCACGTGCTTAATATACATATTAGTGTCATACACAGTGTTGTAAACAAATGCTACCTCAATTTAAAAAATACAATTTTTAAAAGAAATGTTAAAAAGAATAATTACGGAAATATCCTTAAATGTATTCTAATTAACTTTTAAAAATAAGTCACTGGCAAACTTCAATACTTTATTTATTAGCAAGCAATTATTTGCAACAGACATTCTTATTTGGATACAAATACATTTTGACACTTGGAAAGAGATGAAGTGTAGCTGAACTGCTATACTCATACCTGAAATCTGAGTTCTTAAAGGCTGGGTGTGCCTGGGCCAGAGTTGAGGGGGCAGGTGATAAGACAACCATAGCTATTCTTCCCACTGGGTGACTGCAGATTTCTACCAGCCAGTTGCACTAGTCCACTAAGGAGCATTGCTTTGGAAGTAACTAATCTCCTATGACCCAGAAAGCCTTTGACATTCCAGGAAGGTCTATAGTATGCACACAAATCTCACCATGTGTTTCTGTCTTTAGATGGAGCAGAAAGTAACACTGCATTTTCAATAAAAAAAAGGCCCGTGGACTTAGGGTTGAGAACACTTCCTCAGAGGGAGTCTGCCCTCTCAGAGGGCGACTGGCAATGTCTGGAGTCATTCCTGGTCATTCCTGGTCATTCCTGGTCATTCCTGGTCATTCCTGGTCCCCGCAGGAGGCGGGGAGGGGCTGTTATTGACATCTGGTGGTTGAGGCCAGGGATGCTGCTAATGGATCTACAATCGACAGGCTTCCCCAACAAGGAATTATCTTCTGCAAAATGCCAGTGGTGCTGAGATTGAGAATCCTTGCTCTACAGCTAATTCACCTAGGTTTCAAGTCACTTATTACCTGTGGAGACTTAGGTAAGTTTCTTAACATCTTTGTGCTTATTGAGTGTCTTCACCAGTAAAATTAGGATAATGACAGTATTCCACCTTACTGTTTGTTGTGAGAACAAATGACACAAGAAAGGAGCTAAGCACACTGTCTAAAACAAAGCAAATGTTCAATATTTACTTTCATTATCATTATATGCAATGAAAAGACTAAGAAATGTACCAAAACTTTAACAGAGGCTCTTTTGAGGTAGTGAGAGAGCTGATTTTTATTTTCATTATACTTCCCTATATTTTGCAAATTTTCAAGAACTGTATTAATCTAATGTCAAAAAAACAGACAGCTGTTTTTTTCATTTTTTTAAAGAATGCAGAGGGAAGAATTTTGAAGTGCACAGAATTAAAAAGCCTTGGATTCAGGTCCTGGTTCTATTGGAATGTATGACTTAGAGCAGGGAAGTTAAAGTTTCTGAACTTCAGTTTCCTAATCAGCAATTTGAGCTAATAATACACATTAAAGCGTGCCCATGAAGATTAGACATGACAGACACCCAGTGCCTAGGAGAGCATGCTGAACAAAAGTCTCCAGGAAATGACTGCTTTCAAAGTCTAGCCATGGGAAAATGACTGGACTAACCAGTCACTAGATTCAAGCCTTTGGCTTTTTAAACTATCGTCTTGAACAGGCCACCTCCCATCTCATCCCATCTTTTGCCTGGGCTCCCAGAGGAGAGACTGTCTCCATGCTCCTGGCCTCAGTTTCTCCCCTCCCACATGGACCTGGGTAAGGGGTGACGGTCACTCTCAGGCAGGGCCTGACACATCTGGCTGGGTTCACTGGCAGAAGGCAGGACCCACAGTTGCTTTCTCATATCCTCCACCCACACTCTTTGTCCCTCTCCTTTCCTCTTTCATTCCCAGTCTCCAAATTCAAAGAACGCTTGACAAGGCCTCTGACCAAGGGGAACCTCTCCACTTGCTCTCTGTTCTAGCTTTTTCAGTTCAGGTTGAGTCGGTTGCCCCCTTCGAGAGTGAGAGATGAGTAGGAGGCCCCATTAGGCCTCCAGATTGAAGGCTCTTAGGTGCACTGGCCCTGCTTATTATCCGAGAAGCCTGCCTGTGCGGTGGGCATGCAGCCCTCATCCTGTGCCTCCAGGGGGCTGATGCTTTTATATAACTCGCTCAGCAGGTAACACTGTAGGTAAATAGGAAGAGAGGGTAGGCTCCAAGCACCACACCTTCCCCACAAGCCCCAATGTTTCTCTCCTTAATGACTTGTTTCGGTGGAGAAAATAATAGTCCAGGTTATATCTGGGTATGTTATCAGGAGGGATGGGTACTTTAAGCCTAGTTAGCCTGCTAACTTAATTCAAATCCCCAGCAGGCTTCCAAGATGCCCTGAGATAATCTCTCGCACTAAGGTCCTAACTGTCATGGTTTGGGAAAGTCTGGCTCCAATCTATGCTGACATGGAAGATCTCAGAGTTCTCCGAGGGGATGTCCCATGGTCCCAGGAGCTTGACACCTCATTCTGGGAACCAAAATTCACAGCTGATGAGCCGTGGACTGCCTGGGGCAGGAAGTGACCTTCTCTAGATATCCACTCTCAACCCTAGGGGAACTGTTTCCATATCGAGAGACAGGGCCAGGCAAAACATCTGAGGGAAATAAGACTATTAGCCATAAACAAAAATATCAGAACTTCTTTCTAAATAGAAATCACAGTATCCAGGGAATTGGTAAATCGCAGGCAAGAATTTATGGATATTTTTTGAGCTCGAGCTTGCTACTGCTCCAAGGTCAGCCTGACTAGCAAATATAAACTTCAGGAATCATTTCAACTCCAAATATTTATCTCTTCACTACAAAAACATGCAAAATAGGCAAAGGCCCCCAAGATGGCTCTAGCAGGATACGGTCAGAGACTGGACACTTCCCGTTCTCTATTCACAAATGTACACTGAGAACTTACCCTAAACCAGGCCTGGTGCTGAGTGCTTGAAATCCAAAGATGGAAGGATATTGGTCCCTTTTCTCAAGATGCCCCTTTATCTGAATAGTCTGAATAGTGTACAATATTATAAAAGTTGGAAAGTGTTACCTGTCCCAGGGAAATGTAGATTTCAGCGACCAGAGGATTAAGCTAAAGGATTAAAGCTTACTACTAAGAGAACACAACTGCTCTTCAAAGCACTCTTCAGTGAAACCCTGAAGGGAGACACTTTATTCAGTCAAGAATTTCACCAATTTTGGATTCCTGTCTCTTTTCTCCCCTTCTATATCTTTGTAATATCTCTTAGTTTTCCTACAGCATATAAAAATGAAGTCAATCTTCTTTTATTGTCAAGAGCCAGAAGGGAAACTATCCAGACCAAAAGGAAAGCCTTATAGTTCAGAAATTTCCGGAAGTTAAAAAACACCAAACTTCCTCTCTTTCCCTCAAAAACCTAAAATAATTTGTAGAGAGCTCTATTCCCTCACTTTAAAACATGATACTATTGTTTTCAAACAATAAAACTAGTACGTCTGATATCATAATCTATGTTCATAATTTTAGAAGTTTTTCATCTATCCTATTTTATTTTGAAGACCAAGTAAGTGCTTCTAAGACAATATGGTCAGGCTGGTCTAGTTACTAGGTTCTAAGGATGGAAGAATGTTTCTTGGTCTGGTCCAAAAAAAAAAAAAAAAAATCTACCATGATGTAATTCTAGATTTCTTTTTTTTCCTTTAGACATCATTTGGTCACCATAGAAACACAGTGTTTTACTACCAGGTGTCTATACAGTGCAAAGAGAAGAGAGGAACTGGCAATTACTTTTTGGGTTATTTGGGGGTATACAATGTGACTACTGGGATAATTCAAGATTAAAGAAAGATTTTATGGGGATCTGCTTTACTTGGGCAAGCTGAACAAAATTTGCAGCCAGCTCGACTGTTGACATCATTTGAAATAACACGAGCAGAGAAACAGTGTTATTCAGTGGTTAAGATCACGGACTCTGGAGTCAAGTTTCTTAGGTCCAAATACTTTTCTAATATTTGCTGGCTGTGTGACCTTGGGAAAGTTCCCTAACTTCACTGTGCCTTAGTTTTTTCATCTCTAAAATGTGGGTAATAATACCACCTCCCCGAGAGGGTTAACATAAGGATCAAATGACTGATTTTCTTTGTGCTTAGAATGATGCCTTGCACATCGCAAGAACTTGAAATATATTTGTTAAATAAAGATAAAATAAAATTTCATTTTGTTAGCCTCCTTTTTGTATTTGATAGAAAAAGATCAAAGATAATGAGATTTAAGTGCCCAGTAGATTGTTTCAGCCTGTAACTTAGTAGATTCCTTTGAAAACTTCCTGGGGGGGGGGTCTTCTTGGTAGCTATGTCATACAATTTGGAATTTGGTGGTGGTCTGCTGTCTTAAATCAGAGCTAGAAGCAATCACAAGCTCTCCTGGTGCCGGAAAGATCAGAAGGAAGATGCTGGCATAACACAAAGAAACAGCAAGCCTGCCTACTCAGGCTCCTAAGCCACTGCCAATAACCTCTGGGAACATGGGCACAGAACAAGCAGCTAAAATGGGATGAATGAGGATTTAACTGCTTTGACAATAAAATCTACTTGGTTTCAGCAATATTATTTTTTTCCTTTTTCCAGGAATCAATGGACAAAAATATATATCCCTTTCATCACTAAGTGCTTTGTTTTATTAACTACCACTCTATACAATTTTCATCTCATTTTTTCCCAACATGTACTTACTTTGGTGAATTATTCATTTTTCAGAACTACCTAAACATCTTTTCTGGACCTGAAATGAATCTAAACCCCCTGACCAGCCTCTAAGTCAGGACAAAAAAATCTCCAAATTGCCTGGGAAAAAAAGGAAGGTATTATGTCCTCTGAGCCAAATTCCAGCCCCAGTACGGAGGGATCTCTAGTACATACCTTCATCAGGATTTGATTTCAGAGACGGTCTCCTTGGATCTTCTTGGTCAGGAATAGCCCTTGCACGGGAGTTTGGAGAATGCCATAAGCCACCAGGAGAGCTAGGGAACACATTCATAGCTGTCATCTGCCTTCCTCTCGCTCATAGCCTTCTTCCTGGTAAGAGAGACAAGATGACGCGGAGCAGAGTTAACTGTTAAACCATCTTCCCGCCCCCAGCCCCACTCACTTGGCGCCCCTCCCCGAGCTCCTTTCCAAGGCTCTGGAATGTGTCACATGGGAAATGGATCATGTGGCTCTAGGGAGAATGTGGCCCTCTTCTCTCCCTTCCCCCACTTTTTCTTTCAGGACCAAGGCAGCAGAAATCTCCAACCTGATTGGCTCTGACTGAAAATCTCCATATGAAAAGGGGAAGATCCAACCATCCAAACCTCCAGCCTTCTCCACTTCCCTTTTCATCTGAACATTTTATCCTGAGTTGTCTGCTCGAGAGGGAAATGATGCTTTCTCCCCACTGCATCTCTTTCTTTCTTGTCATCAGCACCCTAACATGGCAAGGTACTCCCTCACCTTCGTCCGCAGCCCCCTTGGCACATCTGGGACAATATAGTGTTCAGCACCACGGACAGCATTACACCCCCTTCAAGGCTCATTAAATTCATTTGTCTATTTCACTCTCAGGTAAATTAAAATATTTAAAAATATTTACCTGAGGTTTTGTGTCTAGTATAAATTGAACTATATATTTAGGGTTCCCACTTGCCCTACTATCAACTCACATTTACTTTATAAATACAAGTAAGTATCATTAAACATAAAAAAGGCCATCCCATGCCTACCTCACTGCCTAATTCACCACCCACCAGCTTTCATCCTCTTTTCCCTTTAAAATTTTTTTTGAGGGGAGGAGGGTGGTGGTATTCGCATCACATTAGTTTACTAGATACCCATATGCCTATGTTCCTGGACAAAACCACAGAAACACTAGGATTTCTCCAGCCCCACCCCTAGGCCTCAGGCAGGATGGAATGAGAGAGGCAGGGAAGGAGCCTGGCATAAGCTGTTTTGTGTGGGTCTGTCTTGCTTTGCTGACGTCCTGGTTGCCATGGTGCTAGGTAACTGCTGAAGGGGATGATTTCTTTCAGAACTGGTCACCATGGGACCCTGCTGACTAAAGAAAGGATGAGGGAAAAGGACTGAATGGCTAGGAGGGCTTTCAATTAGCATTTTCAGAGACAAAATTACCCAGTGGGCCCTTTCCTCACCGAATTGTTTGCCGACCCTAAACCTTGAAAGGATTCTAGGATTAGTAAAGACACTGCGACCCCCTTGCATCCTCCAACGTACCTTTCCTTAAAATCCTATTTAGATGCAACTGGATGAAAATGCTACAGAATGAGGGTAGCAGGTCACCACAAAATGGGGGAGGCCACAAGAAACTGTCTCCTCAGGTTGGAGCTTCTGACTTTGATGAAACCAGTCCCCCAAGTCCTAACCTAAATGGGAGACACTTTCCTACCACACCTGGCTGCTGACATTCAGAACAATGTGCTACTGCTTTACCATTTCATGGGAGAAATATGAATGTTTTCAAATGTGAGTTATTAAAATTTGATTAATCGAATCAGTCCTTGGATAGCATTTGGACTCACCCAAACCAGGAATCTAAACTAGCTATACATTTGTCTCATATTACTGGCATATAACTGATTATGTCTAACTCGAAATCCTAACACAGCAATTCTGGATATTGCTTTCAGGGAGGAGGTATGCTGACTTGTAATATGTAGAAAGGTAAACTCTGTAAGAAAAGAGGTAGCTCTGGGGGTTCTGGGGGTAGGGGCAGAGTATAATTTCAACATTGAAGCTTCTTTGTAGCTCAACAGCCACAGCTATAGACATATTTACTTCTATTTTATTTTATTTTTTTTTATAGAGGCATGTTTTATTTATTTACTTGTTTATTTGTTTGTTTTGTTTATACAAGCACTGGGTACAGTCAGAAGCGCGGTAGGGTAAGAGAATTCACCAGAGCCAGAGCGGGGAGCAGAGCAGGCAGAAGGACCGAAGTACACTGCTGAGGGGAGCAGCGGGCGGCAGGAGAGGTCTGCGCGCCATGTGGGACCCTCCTCCGGTGGCTGGGGAGCAGCTGGGGATCGACCGGGGATCGAACCGGTGCCGCAGAGGCCGCGGGCAGCTTCGCAACCCAACGCTCAACAGCTGCGCCACTGGGGAGGCCCTTTACTTCTATTTTAGAGGAGGAATCAGTTTCATTTTAGTTTTTCTATATGAGACTCCCCAAGAAAGTCATCTGTGAATTCTAATTCTTGCTGCTTTTGGGAAATTTACTTATCAGAAAAGTTGGCCATGTGTTTGAAGAAATTCTTAGTGCTCTAGCAGGCTGGTAACTTAGTCCATAATAATAATACAAAGTCTCTTCTCTTATTAGTCAATAACAAGAACAGAAGCAGTTAACAGTTAGCATGTGCCAGTTATTTAGTACATAGTATCATTAAATCCCCTTATCAAGTCATGAAACAGGTACTGTTACTAACATTCCTGTTTTACAGGTGAGGAAACTCAGGCTTAGAAAGGATAATCCATGTGCCCAAAGTCACACAGCTAGTTAGTGTGGCAGCTAGAATTAGAACTATGTAATCCAAAGCTGGCGTATTGTACCCTGCTATTCTGTGTCATGAATAATGGATGAGACGAAAATAACTTGCCAGTTAACGTGATATGATTCAGTACTATGGTCCTTTCACAGGAGAAATCACAAAAATTGTTTTAAATTATTTGAAAAAAGACCTGATTATTCATCCCCTTCACAGGATAACTGCATGTATATACATCATGGCTTAAAGATAAAATAATAATTTTACAAGGATTCAAAAGTTAGACTATTATTTTTTAAGACTTATTTTATTTATTTATGCGTACAAGAACTGAGGTACAGGCCAGAGGTGCAGGAGGGTGAGAGGATTCACCAGAGACAAAGTGGGGAGCAGAACAAGTAGATTTACTGAAATACACTGCTGAGGGGAGCAGCGGGCGAGACAGGAGAGGTCTGCCGCACCATGTGGGACTCTCACCGGCAGGCCAGGATCGAACCGGCGTTGCAGAGGCTGTGGACAGCTTCATAGTGCAACACTCAACCACCTGCACCACCAGGGAGGCCTTGTTTTTTTTTTATTTATTTATGCATATAAGAACTTGGATACAGGCCAAAGGTACAGGGGGTGAGAGGTTCCACCATAGACAGAGTGGGGAGCAGAACAGGCAGACTGACTGAAATACACTGCTGAGGGGAGCAGCAGGCAAGGCAGGAGAGGTCTGCTGCACCATGTGGGTAGCTCCCTGGCTGCTGCTGCGGATAACTTCACAGTGCTATGCTTAACCCCTTGCCCCACCAGGGAGGCCCCAACACCCTCTGATTTTAACCTGAGACTTAGAAAGTTCTCTTAAGGACCCATTCAGATAGATAATCCAGGGTAATATCCCCTCTGAAGGCCAAATTGAATGATACTGTATTCACAGACTCCAGGGATTAAGTCGTGGACACCTTTGGGGGACCCTTGTTCTGCCTACCACAAGGAGTCACCCGCATGTCGAGAGGGGTGCTCCAAGAAGAGATCTCTGCCTGACTCCCCTTTAAGGACTGTTGCCCAGGTCTCTCCTACCTCATTCCCTGCACTGTGCCTCATTTTCAGGTCAATGGCAAGTGCCCCAGCACATGAATACTGAATGAACAGTGGGCTTGCCACAGCTAGAGCAGGTAATCCCACAGCAGGCGACCAAAGGCAGCTGGATCAGCAGGGGTCTGGGGACCAGGCCAGTACTCCCTGGGAGATTTGAATGGGTGAATGGGCCATGAATGCACCAGCTGCAGGCTTCAGCAGGGCAGGCAGGAGTCAGGCTCCTGAGGGGTATCACATTGGAAACCCACAAATACAGACTCAAGGTCCAGAAACTATTTAAAGGAACTATTGAAGAAATGAAATTGAACTCTATTTGAAACTGGATGACTATTTCCATAGGTTGGCTGGCTTGTTTCCTGTAACCTAACAGGTTGGGATGATTTTTAAATATGTTCACAAATTCTTTGTTTTGCTCTCCTTCAAATGGTGACATCTATTGCTCCACCCCTTGAAAGTAGGTCAGACAGTAACTTGGCTAATGAATAGAAAATGGCAAAACTGACTCTGTAACTTCGTGCGCTAGATCACAGTAAAGATAACGTCTACCTAGCTCTCTCCCTCTGAGATGACTCATTCTTGGGGGAGCCAACCACACTCAAGCCACCTTGCGAAGGGGCCAATGGGTGGTAAACAGGCCCCTCATCAACCAGCATGGTAGCAGATCCTCCCCCCTCATTGCAAGACTGCCGTCCTGGGCAACATCTGGCCAACATGAGCCCAAGTCAAAACTGCCCAGCCCAGTTTCTCCCAGATTCCTGATTCTAAGAAACTCTGAGGTCAGGTTTATAATTCTTTAAGTTATTAAGTTTGGGGGTGTTCTGTTATGCAGCAACAGCGAATTAATCCACAGGTGAAAACTTTAAATAATAGAAGCCAACTCTTTCCTGGCATGTCTGAGCTGTAGTGAATTAAATTACTGCCTCTGCTACATGTGAGTGTGTTCCTGATGCGGAAGGTATGTGGTTTCATTAGGCCAAAAACAGTAAGAAAGGGGGCATGTAACAGCGGCGCCCGGGGGGGAACACAGAGTGACTTAGATAGAAGCGGTTTATTATAAAGACTCAGAACTGCAGGGAACTCAGAACAGGAAATGGTGGCTAGACCTGAGATGGGACTGAAATAGAGGACCTGCTGTCAAGAGTCCAGACAGCCACTTCAGCTCTTTCTCTCTGAGGCTGAGTCTCTGATGCTGTCTCTTCATTAGCTGCATTTATCTGCTTCTCTGTAGAAGTTAGCTTGTTCTGCTTTACACTACGTGACTGGCCCCCAAGGGCTGCCCCCAGAAGGTAGTCTATCCTCTGAAGTTTATATGACTTTATAAATTCAACCCTCCTATGCAAATGACCCAGTCTTATTAAAAATAGAACTGCCACATAATCCAACAAACCCACTTTGGGGTACACAGCCAAAGGTACTGAAATCACCATCTCAAAAACATATCTGAACTGCCATGTTCACTGCAGTATCATTCACGTAGCCAAGAAATGGAAACAATCTAAGTGTCTATTTATAGATAAATAGATAAAGAAAATGGAATTTAGCCACAGCGGGGAATATTATTCAGCCCTTAGAGAGAAGGAAATCCCATCATTTGTAACAACATGGATGAAATTAAATGAAAAAAGCCAGCCATAGAAAAATATATGATCTCATATGTGGTATCTAAGTCAAATTCATAGTAACAGTGAGTTGTGTGATGGTTATCAGGGGCAGAATAGGCAGGAGAAATGGGGAGCTATCAGTCAAAGAGTACAAATTCTCAGTTATAAAATGAGTAAATTCTGGAGACTACACTACAGCATGGTGCTATTAACACTGTATTGCAGGGCCTCCCCTGGTGGCACAGGCAGTTGAGCGCATGGCTGTGAAGCTGTCCACTGCCTCTACAGTGCAGGTTCTATCACAGCCAGCCAGCAAGAATCCCACATGGCCCAGCAGACCTCTCCTGTCTCGCCCGCTGATCCCCTCAGAAGTGTACTTCAGTCAATCTGCCTGTTCTGTTCCCTGCTGTCTCTGGTGAATCCTCTCACCCTGCCATGCATCTGGCCTGTACCCCAGTTCTTGTATGCATGAATAAATAAATCTTTAAAAAAAACCACAACACTGTATTGTATATTAGAAATTTACTAAGAGGGATTTGAAGTGTTCTACACACACACACACACACACACACTGGTAACAATGTGAGATACATATGTTAATTAGTTTGGTACATTTCACAATGTGTGTGTGTGTGTATATATATATATATATATATATATCTCTAAGGATCACATTGTGTATATACATATATTTTTTCTTTTATTGAGGTAACATTGGTCTACAACACTGCATATAATTGAGAAGTATAGGGTCACCCCATTTAGGTATATGTCACCACACCACAACACACCCACCACCAAGGCACCCATAGTCCTCCACCAGAGTCCAATTTACTCTCCATCCCTCTCCACCCCCTCAGGTAGTCTTAGCTCTGTAGTCAGATTTCTAGGATTTGTTACTGGTTTGGTTTTATCTAGCCCTTTGTTTTGTTTTTCTATAGTCCACATATAAATGACACCATCGGATATTTATCTTTCTTCTTCTAATTTTACTTAGCATCATCCCCTCAGTTTCATCCATGTTGTTGCAAAAGTCAAGAGTTCATCTTTTTATGGCTGAGTAGTATTCATTACATATATGTAGCACATTTTCCTAATCCATTCACCTGTTTTTGGGCACTTAGGTTGTTTCCATAGCTTGCCTATTATAAATAGTGCCACAATCACATTGTATATCTTAAATATATATAATTTTTGACAATAATTTCAACAAAACTGAGGTAGGCAGATACAACAGTGTCTCAATGATGTGATCTAAATATTTGAGAGGCAGAGTCTGACTCAGCTTAAGTTCTGCTGCGGGCACCGGATGGAAAAGATTCCCATATAAGTCTAGAAGCACATTAACAAACTTGCAAATTTTACAAAAGGGCAGGGCAAGGGGGAGGAAATGACTGACATCTTTGTGCACGTGGCTGTATATTTAAAATTTCACTAACTCTTCTCATTACTAACCACTGCAGTCTCTGAATCCCTTGTCTCCTTACCTTGTGAAGAGCGTTTCAATAAAACGGACTCCTTGAAATACCGGTTACCCAGAACTGCTAGCTTTGGGTCTTGGTCTTCAGTGACTAAAGTAGGACAATAGTTTCAACTTCTGGACCACAGCTGTCCTACTAGAAAGTACCTTGTCTCCAAGACCTTCAAATTCCTGTTTAGGACATGCCATTATTCCAAGTGACTCATTCCCTGAAAGGCTACACAAACAAGCTTGAACCTCCCCCTCCTCACTTGTTAATACCAACAAAACCACCTCTACAGTCAAAGTGGCCCCATCACTGCCATCGGTCCTGCTGATGACCCAAGGTTCACTATGTGGTAAAGCAATAAAAACACCATCATCTGGGCCTCCCCGGTGGCGCAGCGGTTGAGCGCTGGGTTGCGAAACTGCGCGCGGCCTCTGCGGCGCCGGTTCGATCCCCGGCTGCTCCCCGGCCACCAGAGGAGGGTCCCACATGGCGTGCAGACCTCTCCTGCCGCCCGCTGCTCCCCTCAGCAGTGTACTTCGGTCCTTCTGCCTGCTCTGCTCCCCGCTCTGGCTCTGGTGAATTCTCTCACCCTCCCGCACTTCTGACTGTACCCAGTGCATGTATAAACAAAACAAACAAACAAAACCAGCAAACAAATAAATAAAGCATGCCTCTATAAAAAAAAAAAAAAAAACACCATCATCTGTGTTACGGGTACTCAAAGGACCAGCTTGGGGGCTCAAAGCCCTCCCTTCCTACAGCAATGCTTGCATATTCCTGAGGCATATTAATAATTTCAACCTGGACCGTTCCCAAATCAGGAGACTTATCACATTCTCACCACAGTGGCCTCTCTCCTGATTATAGCTCATGAGACTCTATTCCTTACTCATCTCCAGTTCTAGCCTTTATTCCTCCAGAAATTTTTCAAACATATAGCTATTGAGGTCAGTGATCTTACCCCACAGGCCTAATTTCTTTTCTCCTTCCAGAAGAAACCCTCAAGGCAGTTGTTCTCATTCTTAGTGGCAAAATGAAGAACTTAAAAAAATTCTGATGTTAAGGTCCCACTTGTAGAGATTCTGATTTAATTGGTCTAGGGTGGAGCTTGGGCTTTAGGAATTTTTTTAAAAGAATTATTCCTTTATTGTAAGATTTTTATTTATTTTGAGTAGAAGAACTGGGATGTAGGCCAGAGGTACAGGGATGAGAGCATTCACCAGAGACAGAGTGGGGAGCAGAACAGGTGGATTTACTGAATATACTGCTAAGAGAAGCAGCAGGCGAGACAGGAGAGGTTTGCTGCGCCATACATGGGTTAGCTCCCTGGCTGGGGATAGAACTCAGGCCATCGCAGTGGCCCTTCATGATAGCACTGAGACTTAGCCCTTAGGCCACCAGGGAGGCCCAGCTTTAGGATTTTTTAAAGTTCCCCAGGTGATTCTAAGGTACATGCAGTCCAGAACCTATCTTAAGGCTACAGACAGCTGGACCTATGCTCCAAAAAGCCTCCACAATTTGATGGGTAGAGGGCACGCATAAATGTGCCACGTGGCTCAAGGAAGAAACTCATCTGTTGGTTATATTTTATATGTCAAGTTCTATGCTAGTACCTCACTTATATTTTACAACCATGCTGTGAGGTAATCACTGTTGTCCTTATTTTACAAATAGGGAAAGTGAAGCACAGAAAGGCCAGAAAAAGTGACTGTCAGACCCAAGAATCAAACCCCAGGTTTGATTCCCAATTTCACCCACAGATTTTCCCTGCAACATTTTCCCATGCATGCCACACTTACAACCCTGCTATAGGCTATACTTGAGGTTGCTCAAATGAAGAGCTCCAGGGACAACTTCTTGAAAGGGGTCTACAACTCTGGATCTTCACTGAAGTACTTCCACTCTCTATATTAATACCTGGATCCTTCTCCACCGCTGCTAGCTTCAATACTATCCTCTCCTATGCTTACTTTTTCTTACAGATGAACACTATTGCTCAGCTCTGCTGGTGTAGTAACACTAGGTTCTCCAGCAGCATTCCTCTCCTGTACTGCAGACAATACACAAAGAATCAAACTACACTGGCTAAACTGCATAAGATTGCTGCCAATATCAAGATGGACATTGCTGCCAATATCAAGATGGATATAACACCCAGTGAACAATACAGAAGACACTTTTTTGTAATGCACCATTGGTCTTTTGTAATGTACCAGTGGTACATCTAAATAAACTCAGCTACATTCATCATTTTATTTCATGAAATGCACCTTTCATTGTGGCAGAGGAATGGCCTTGGTGGGAGCTAGGAGGAAGCAGGGAAAGCCTTAGGACACTTGAGGTGTGAGGTGGTACCTTGAAGGTGTTGCAGGACAAAATCCAATGCTTGTGCAGGGGTCCATGCATCCTGAGAGAGAAAGAAGTCAATTAGTTCTCTCAAGAGATTTCCCATAATCTTATTTTAATTGTTCTTGCTAATCCCAAGCTCTGTCCATGCGCAGGGCAATGGCTTTTGGAATGTTCTTGGTTGTACTACACATTAGAGACTAACTGGGTGGCATTTCTGCTTTTTTGTTTACAAACACGCATAGGCTCACACTGTTTTATGCAAAACTTCCTGGGCCTCCCTGGTGATGCAAGGGGTTACGTCTCAGCACTATGAAGCTTTCAGCTGCCACTGCAGCACAAGTTCGATCCCAGCCAGGGAGCTACCCACATAGTGCCGCAGACCTCTCCTGTCTCACGGCTGCTCCCTTCAGCGGTGTATTTCAGTCAATTCATCTGTTCTGCTCCCCACTCTGTCTCTGGTGAGTCCTCTCAATTCCTGCACCTGTGGCCTACACCCCAGCTCTTGCATGCACGAATAGATAAAATAAATCTTAAAAAAAAAGAAAGGAAAAACTTCCTTTATTGTCAAGGGATGTCTTTCCCGTCCACCTCCCTGGTGTGTAGTGTGGCTCCTGCCTTCATTTACCTCTCGAGTTGCCCATCTTCTCCTTCCCACTGCGTTACCCTAGGTCACACTCACAGGAACAGCGATTTCTTGGTCTCCAGAAAACAAAATTAAAACTCATCGCCCTTATCGAAAAACCTTAATGGGCTCTCCCACCCCTTCGCTATTTGACTCGCTGAAACCGCCTCCTCTCACACAGTTTACAGAAAAGAAGGGACGACCATACAGGCGCGTGGATTTGGGACGGTAACATCTCGAAGAACGCAGCGTCGTGCGTTTGCATCCATCAGACCAAGCCAAACGCGACGGACCAGGAGCCGGAAGAAAGTTTTGAAATTTTCGCGCTGAAAGGATTGGGCACACGCATGCGCACATGCCCGCTGCAGGGTTCCGCTGTTCGTGCAGGCAGATCTCGCGTTGTTTGGGGAAAGCCCGGGAGCTGATGTGGTTCCTGCGCCTCTGGGCGACCCCCCCACCTCAGC